>NC_041337.1:8173967-8221467 GCF_004354835.1 Perca flavescens
TGTGACCCATACGCTATTCGTGGTATTTCTCCCATACATGCCCTGGCCTTCGGGTCTCTGTGGCCCATAATGCTATTTTTCGTGGGCGATGGTTTGGGTTTCAGACCCATACTGCTATTCCATGGTATTTCCTTCACCGGGCGATGGCCTTTGGGTCTCTGTGACCCATACGTTAATCCATGGTATTTCTCCAATACAGCGGCCCTGGCCTTTGGGTCTCTGTGACCCATAAGTTATTCCGTGGTATTTCCCTTGTACCGCGGCCCTAGCCTTCGGGTCTCTGTGACCCATACGTTATTCCGTGGTATTTCTCCAATACAGCGGCCCAGGCCTTCGGGTCTCTGTGACCCATACGTTATTCCGTGGTATTTCTCCAATACAGCGGCCCTGGCCTTCGGGTCTCTGTGAACCATATACGTATTCCGTGGTATTTCCCACAGTGGCCCTGGCCTTTGGGTCCTGCAGACCCATACTGTTGGGTATTTCTCCCATACGTCTCTTCGGGTCCTTGGACCCATACGTTATTCCGTGGTATTTCTCCAACACAGTGGCGATGGCCTTTGGGTCTCTATAGACCCATACGTTATTCCTGTGGTTTTCTCCAAACCGCGGCCCTGGCCTTCGGGTCTCTGTGACCCATACGTTATTCCGTGGTATTTCTCCAATACAGCGGTCCTGGCCTTGGGTCTCTGTGACCCATACGTCATTCCATGGTATTTCTCCCATACAGCGGCCCTGGCCTTCGGGTCTCTGTGACCCATACGTTATTCCGTGGTATTTCGCTGCTACCGCGGCGATGGCCTTTGGGTCTCTGTGACCCATACGTTATTCCGTGGTATTTCTCCATACTGCGGCCCTGGCCTTTTGGGTCTCTGTGACCCATACGTTATTCCGTGGTATTTCTCCCATACAGCGGCCCTGGCCTTCGGGTGTCTGTGACCCATACGTTATTCCGTGGTATTTCTCCAATACAGCGGCCCTGGCCTTCGGGTCTCTGTGACCCATACGTTATTCCGTGGTATTTCCCTGCTACCGCGGCCCTGGCCTTCGGGTCTCTGTGACCCATACGTTATTCCGTGGTATTTCCCTGCTACCGCGGTCCTGGCCTTCGGGTCTCTGTGACCCATACCTCATTCCATGGTATTTCTCCCATACAGCGGCCCTAGCCTTTGGGTCTCTGTGACACATACGTTATTCCGTGGTATTTCGCTGCTACCGCGGCCCTGGCCTTCGGGTCTCTGTGACCCATACGTTATTCCGTGGTATTTCTCTGCTACATGGCCTGGCCTTCGGGTCTCTGTGACCCTGGCAAGTGTTCAATTGTATTTCCCTGCTAACGCGGCGGTGGCCTTCGGGTTTCTGTGACCCATACGTTATTTCGTGGTATTTCCCTGCTACCGCGGCGATGGCCTTCGGGTCTCTGTGACCCATACGTTATTCCGTGGTATTTCCTGCTACCGCGGCCCTGGCCTTCGGGTCTCTGTGACCCATACGTTATTCCGTGGTATTTCTCCAATACAGCGGTCCTGGCCTTGGGTCTCTGTGACCCATACGTTATTCCGTGGTATTTCTCCAATACAGCGGCCCTAGCCATCGGGTCTCTGTGACCCATACGTTATACCGTGGCATTTCTCCAATACAGAGGCCCTGGCCTTTGGGTCTCTGTGACCCTGGCCAGTGTTCAGTGGTATTTCCCTGCTACCGCGGCGATGGCCTTTGGGTCTCTGTGACCCATACGTTATTCCGTGGTATTTCTCCAATACAGCGGCCCTGGCCTTCGGGTCTCTGTGACCCATACGTTATTCTGTTGTATTTCTCCAATACATCGGCCCTGGCCTTTGGGTCTCTGTGACCCATACGTTATTCCGTGGTATTTCGCTGCTACCGCGGCGATGGCCTTCGGGTCTCTGTGACCCATACGTTATTCCGTGGTATTTCTCCCATACAGCGGCCCTAGCCTTCGGGTCTCTGTGACCCATACGTTATTCCGTGGTATTTCTCCCATACTGCGGCGATGGCCTTTGGGTCTCTGTGACCCATACGTTATTCCGTGGTATTTCTCCCATACAGCGGCCCTATCCTTCGGGTCTCTGTGACCCATACGTTATTCCGTGGTATTTCTCCCATACTGCAGCGATGGCCTTTGGGTCTCTGTGACCCATACGTTATTCCGTGGTATTTCTCCCATACAGCGGCCCTAGCCTTCGGGTCTCTGTGACCCATACGTTATTCCGTGGTATTTCCCTGCCACCGCGGCGATTGCCTTCGGGTCTCTGTGACCCATACGTTATTCTGTGGTATTTCTCCAATACAGCGGCCCTGGACTTCGGGTCTCTGTGACCCATACGTTATTCCGTGGTATTTCGCTGCTACCGCGGCGATGGCCTTTGGGTCTCTGTGACCCATACGTTATTCCGTGGTATTTCTCCCATACAGCGGCCCTACCTTCGGGTCTCTGTGACCCATACGTTATTCCGTGGTATTTCTCCCATACTGCGGCGATGGCCTTCGGGTCTCTGTGACCCATACGTTATTCCGTGGTATTTCTCCCATACAGCGGCGATTGCCTTCGGGTCTCTGTGACCCATACGTTATTCCGTGGTATTTCTCCCATACTGCGGCGATGGCCTTTGGGTCTCTGTGACCCATACGTTATTCCGTGGTATTTCTCCAATACAGCGGCCCTGGCCTTTGGGTCTCTGTGGCCCATACGTTATTCCGTGGTATTTCTCCTATACACCGGCTCTGGCCTTCGGGTCTCTGTGACCCATACGTTATTCCGTGGTATTTCTCCTATACAGCGGCCCTAGCCTTCGGGTCTCTGTGACCCATACGTTATTCCATGGTTTTTCTCCTAAACCGCGGCGATGGCCTTAGGGTCTCTGTGACCCATACGTTATTCCGTGGTATTTCCCTTCTACCGCGGCCCTGGCCTTCGGGTCTCTGTGGCCCATACGTTATTCCGTGGTGTTTCCCTGCCACCGCGACCCTGGCCTTTGGGTCTCTGTGACCCATACATTATTCCGTGGTATTTCTCCAATACAGCGGCCCAGGCCTTCGGGTCTCTGTGACCCATACGTTATTCCGTGGTATTTCTCCAATACAGCGGCCCTGGCCTTCGGGTCTCTGTGACCCATACGTTATTCCGTGGTATTTCCCTGCTACCGCGGCGTTGGCCTTTGGGTCTCTGTGACCCATACGTTATTCCGTGGTATTTCTCCAATACAGTGGCCCTGGCCTTTGGGTCTCTGTGACCCGTACGTTATTCCGTGGTATTTCTCTGCTACTGCGGCCCTGGCCTTCGGGTCTCTGTGACCCATACGTTATTCCGTGGTATTTCCCTGCTACCGCGGCGATGGCCTTCGGATCTCTGTGACCCATACGTTATTCCGTGGTATTTCCCTTCTACCGCGGCCCTGGCCTTTGGGTCTCTGTGACCCATATGTTATTCCGTGGTATTTCTATGCTACAGCAGCCTTGGCCTTCGGGTCTCTGTGACCCGTACGTTATTCCGTGGTATTTCCATGCTACAGCGGCCCTGGCCTTCGGGTCTCTGTGACCCATACGTTATTCCGTGGTATTTCTCCAATACATCGGCCCTGGCCTTCGGGTCTCTGTGACCCATACGTTATTCCGTGGTATATCTCCAATACAGCGGCCCTGGCATTCGGGTCTGTGTGACCCATACGTTATTCCGTGGTATTTCCATGCTACAGCGGCCCTAGCCTTTGGGTCTCTGTGACCCATACGTTATTCCGTGGTATTTCCCTGCTACCGCGGCGATGGCCTTCGGGTCTCTGTGACCCATACGTTATTCCGTGGTATTTCTCCAATACAGCGGCCCTGTCCTTTGGGTCTCTGTGACCCATACGTTATTCCGTGGTATTTCGCTGCTACCGCGGCGATGGCCTTTGGGTCTCTGTGACCCATGCGTTATTCCGTGGTATTTCTCCGATACTGCGGCGATGGCCTTTGGGTCTCTGTGACCCATACGTTATTCCGTGGTATTTCTCCCATACAGCGGCCCTGGCCTTCGGGTGTCTGTGACCCATACGTTATTCTGTGGTATTTCTCCAATACAGCGGCCATGGCCTTCGGGTCTCTGTGACCCATACGTTATTCCGTGGTATTTCGCTGCTACCGCGGCCCTGGCCTTCGGGTCTCTGTGACCCATACGTTATTCCGTGGTATTTCCCTGCTACCGCGGCGATGGCCTTCGGGTCTCTGTGACCCATACGTTATTCCATGGTATTTCTCCAATACAGCGGTCCTGGCCTTCGGGTCTCTGTGACCCATACGTCATTCCATGGTATTTCTCCCATACAGCGGCCCTAGCCTTTGGGTCTCTGTGACACATACGTTATTCCGTGGTATTTCGCTGCTACCGCGGCCCTGGCCTTCGGGTCTCTGTGACCCATACGTTATTCCGTGGTATTTCTCTGCTACCGCGGCCCTGGCCTTCGGGTCTATGTGACCCTGGCAAGTGTTCTGTTGTATTTCCCTGCTAACGCGGCGGTGGCCTTCGGGTATCTGTGACCCATATGTTATTTCGTGGTATTTCCCTGCTACCGCGGCGATGGCCTTCGGGTCTCTGTGACCCATATGTTATTTCGTGGTATTTCCCTGCTACCGCGGCGATGGCCTTCGGGTCTCTGTGACCCATACGTTATTCTGTGGTATTTCTCCAATACAGCGGTCCTGGCCTTCGGGTCTCTGTGACCCATACGTTATTCCGTGGTATTTCTCCCATACAGCGGCCCTAGCCTTCGGGTCTCTGTGACCCATACGTTATTCCGTGGTATTTCTCCAATACAGCGGCCCTAGCCATCGGGTCTCTGTGACCCATACGTTATACCGTGGCATTTCTCCAATACAGAGGCCCTGGCCTTTGGGTCTCTGTGACCCATACGTTATTCCGTGGTATTTCTCCCATACAGCGGCCCTGGCCTTCGGGTGTCTGTGACCCATACGTTATTCTGTGGTATTTCTCCAATACAGCGGCCATGGCCTTCGGGTCTCTGTGACCCATACGTTATTCCGTGGTATTTCCCTGCTACCGTGGCCCTGGCCTTCGGGTCTCTGTGACCCATACGTTATTCCGTGGTATTTCCCTGCTACCGCGGCGATGGCCTTCGGGTCTCTGTGACCCATACGTTATTCCGTGGTATTTCTCCAATACAGCGGCCCTGGCCTTCGGGTCTCTGTGACCCATACGTTATTCCGTGGTATTTCTCCAATACAGCGGCCCTGGCCTTTGGGTCTCTGTGACCCATACGTTATTCCGTGGTATTTCCCCTATAAAGCGGTCCTGGCCTTTGGGTCTCTGTGACCCATACGTTATTCCGTGGTATTTCTCCAATACAGCGGCCCTGGCCTTTGGGTCTCTGTGACCCATACGTTATTCCGTGGTATTTCCCCTTTAAAGCGGCCCTGGCCTTTGGGTCTCTGTGACCCATACGTTATTCAGTGGTATTTCTCCAATACAGCGGCCCTGGCCTTTGGGTCTCTGTGACCCATACGTTATTCCGTGGTATTTCCCCTATACAGCGGCCCTGGCCTTTGGGTCTCTGTGACCCATACGTTATTCCATGGTATTCAGGGCACTCCGGCCTGGCTCGTAGTAGTAACACTGAAATGGTAAGGGAAAGGGGGAAAGAAACAAACCTCATCCTCGTCCTACTAAACACTTTTATTATACACACACATTTACACTGTTCACATTTGTCTTTTTGTTTTTGTCATCTTTGCTTCGTCTTGTTCTTTTGGACCTTTGTACTCTTTGTACTCGGTTCAGCAGCCGGTTGCGACGCCAGCATGGCCCATTGTGTGACTCTAAATGTGGAGCTGCATCGTTTTCTCAAACGCGCAGAACAAGAGGCACGCTCAGCACGCTCAGTACACGCGGCACGCGTAGCGCGCGAGGCACGCGCGGCACGTATAGCTCGCGTAACACGCATAGCACGTGAAGCACGCGCAGCACGCAATGTCCCCCAAGTGGAAGAGATGGAAGACACAAACACACAAGTGGAAGAGATGGAAGACAAAAACACACGAGTGGAAGAGATGGAAGACAAAAACACACAAGTGGAAGAAGAAGAAGAAGAAGAAGAACAAGATGAAGAAGAAGAAGAAGAAGAAGAAGAGGAAAAAGATATTGATGATGATGACCAGAGCGACTCTGACGAGGAAGACGAATGGTCATCCGGCGGGTGTGCGTCAGAAGACGACAGAGACAAACACGACGCAGCCGACGGAGAAAAAGACTGCCGCAACGCCAGCGACCACGACGCGGGAGAAGAGGACTACGACGCCGACAGCCGAGACGAACGAGGACAAGAACAAGGACAAGAACGAGGAGCAGACATAGCCGTAGCAGCCCAAGAGGGTGTACGGCAAAGGGGAGAAGAAGAAGAAGAAGAAGAAGAAGAAGAGGGCCAAGACGACGGGCAGGATGAGCAGGACGAGCAGGAGAGCGAAAGGTTCGTGTCGAGAAACGGCAAAATGGAATGGTCCTCAACGACGCCACACGCGTCCGCAACATACTCTCCACGTTCGACCTGTTGGTCACGCGGCGCATACTAGAGATCCTGGTGACCGCCACGAACCTCGAGGGCCTGAGGAAATGCGGCAACGACTGGAAAGTGACGGACGTCACGGAGCTGCGCAGCTACCTCGGGCTGCTGCTCCTTGCCGGCGTGTACAGGTCCCGAAACGAGGCCCTGGAGAGCCTGTGGCACGAGGAGAGCGGCAGGGCCATTTTCCGCGGCACAATGTCGCTCAAGCGATTCCACGCGCTCTCGCGAGTGCTGCAATTTGACGACCGCGAGACGAGAGGCGCCAGACGAGCCTTGGACAAACTGGCGGCCATACAAGAAGTGTGGGACGCCTGGGTGCGGCGGCTGCCTCGCCTCTACAACCCGGGCCCCGACGTGACCGTAGACGAGCAGCTGGTTCCCTTTCGAGGTGTGTGTGTGTGTGTGTGTGTGTGTGTGTGTGTGTGTGTGTGTGTGTGTGTGTATGTATGTATGTATGCATGTATGTATGTATGTGTGTGTATGTGTGTTTGTGTGTTTTTGTAACTTTTTCATCGTCACTCTTCCCCTCCCATGCTCATGCTCATCGTTGTCCCCGCGTTGTCCGTCACATCCACCAAGGTCGATGCTCCTTCCGCCAGTACATGCCCAGCAAGCCCGCCAGGTACGGACTCAAGTCGTGGGTGGCCTGCGACGCCGGCTCCAGCTACTTGTGGAACATGCAGGTCTACACGGGCAAGTCTGTGAGCGGCGAGCCCGAGAGGAATCAGGGCGCCCGAGTGGTGATGGACCTGACCGAGGGCCTGCGGGGCCCCCGCAATGTGACGTGCGACAACTTTTTCACCTCCTACGAGCTGGCCTGGCGGCTCCTCCACGACAGGCGCCTCACCATGGTGGGCACGATGCGCAAAAACAAGCCCGAGCTGCCGCGCGCCTTGCTCGACACCAAGGGCCACGCGATCTTCTCGTCCAGGTTCGCCTTCACGCCCACCGTCACTCTGGTGTCCTACGTGCCCAAGAGGAACAGGAACGTGGTGCTGCTGAGCACACTGCACACGGGGGACGCGCGGGTCAGCGCCTCCACGGCCACCAAGCCCGACATCATCCTGCACTACAACAGCACCAGGGGCGGCATGGACAACCTGGACAAGCTCGTCGGCACGTACAGCTGCCGCAGGAAGACGGCGCGCTGGCCCCTCGCCCTGTTCCACAACATCCTCGACGTGTCCGCCTACAACGCCTTTGTGCTCTGGCCAGAGCTTAGGCCCGAGTGGCTGCGTGGCAAGCTCAACAGGCGCAGGGATTTCCTCGAGCAGCTGGGCAGGGCGCTCGTCACTCCGCTCATCGAGAGACGCTCGCGTCTCCCTCGCACGCAAGCGTCCGCCGCGCTCATCAAAGCCATGGCGGCGAGGTCATGCGAGCCGAGGTCAGGCGCTGGTGTCAGGCGAGCCCGACAGGACCAGCGAGGAGACGAGGAGGAAGACGAGGAAGACGATGAGGAGGAGGACGAAAACAACGAGGAGGAGGAGGACGAAAATGATGAGCAAGACGACGAGGAGGAAGCAGCACCGAGAGCGCCGAGAGTGCCCAGCAAGCGAAAGAGGTGTCAGCTCTGTCCAAAGAAAAAGGACCGCAAGACACACACCGTGTGCGGTGGCTGCCAGAGATACGTCTGCGGGAGCTGCACACAGCCCTACTGCGCGGACTGCGTGAGGCAGTAGCCTCTTGGCTCGCTCATGGGCTTTGAGCTTGCCTTTTGCCTTTACGCTGCACAAAAAAAAAAACAACCAGCGACATCAACTTTCCAATGCAACAAGGGTCCCGGGGACCCGAGGGACACAAGCCGCCACGAGGCCAGTAGCGAGATACAAAAATGTCATTGACTAGGCGAGGGTCCCGGAGACCCCAAGGGCCAAATAGTTTCCATCGCGGTAGTTGACGTGGCAAGGCGGTCAAATAGTAGACTAGGGTCCCGGGGACCCGAAGGACGATGCGAGCGTGTGACATGGAATAACATGGTAACATAGAATCACAATGAGCGAGGGTCCCCGGGACCCGAAGGACAGAGGCTGCGAGGCTAATACAAAAGTGAATAAACTAAACAAGTTCCCGTGACACAAAGGACAATACAAGGGTTAATGAATATTTTATGGCAGTTGTTGAGATAATTAGAAAAGGCTGATAACATTTCAAACGAGTTTTAAATGAAGTCTGTTACTAAGGGCAATACATACAATGCTGTACATTTCTATAGTTCCCCAATGCACCTTAAATTATTTTAGTTTGTAATTTTTTTTTTATTCTTTAACAATAAGGATCATGTTTGTTCTGCTTCCATGTGCATTGTATTTGGCATTCTTAGCACACAATTTGTGTTGTCCAGTAAACTGGGACTATAATTTGGGAGGATTGTACAATTTTAAGAACATATCCTAACTGTACAATCCTCCCAAATTATAGACTTAGTTCACTGGACCAGTAACTATCTAGTGATGTAGGCTACTGTACATTTATGTAACAACAGGGAGAAGACACCTTAATGGTTTTTGACCTTATATTTTGCCTGGGGGGAAATAACTGATGAATATACTCTGTTCCATTCATGTTTATAGTGTGCATGGAATTTATCACTTTATTATCTTTATAGTTTCTAGATTTTACAGTGCAATTTCTTCAGTGTCTTTATTTTCTATGTGCATATATACCAGGGAGCAAGGCATATAATATGTAGAGAAGGAAACTCGTCCTCTATAAAAAAAATAAAAAAACGCGAGAAAAAGCGTGACAGATTAAATGATAGTCTAAAAATATACATTTATGAACTACTGCTCTTAAATGAAACCATTCAATGTGTCACTTGTCATTTGCAAAAAACGAACACCTGTACACTTTGCATTAAAAGCGAGTAGTGGAATTTATTATGACTTAGGAAATTAATATTTTAGCCAATGAGAGAGAGGGAGGAACAGAGTGAAAGAGATATTTACGCTTCATATTCTAGCGTTATAGAAAATGGATCTTCCTGAGTAACATTATCTTCTGCTTACTTTTAAGGCAAAGAGTACAATTGTTAATTTGTGCAAATGATTAGTAGCCTAATCATTGAATGGTAGGATTATGACGGTTTCCATTCAGAGCAGTGGACAGTTAATGTATATATTTAGGCTGCTTACGCATTCAGTCGGTCCGTGATCGTCTGCTACACTTTCTCTCGCTGTTTCAGTACAGCGGCCGTGTTATTTTCTTTTTTTTCAAATGTGTTTCACGTCATCATACTTCCACAAGAAGCTGCTGCTCACTCTGTATAAAGTATGTACAATGCGTATTCTCCATTTTGGCATCAGTAAATCTGTGATCGACCTCGCGGTCTTTTGAGGAAATCCGTGGACGCGCATCTATCTGAATTAGTTCAGCCTGGCTCGACCTAGTCGCTCCTCCTCAGCCTGGCTTGGCCTTCGTGAAACGCACCAAGCCAGGATGCACAGATTAGACTAGGTCAAGCCTCGCTTTATCAGTTATCCTGGATTTATATATTCTGCTTTTGTGAAACAGGCCTGGTCCTGTCTATTGAGTTAGTTCCTATCCTGTCAGTTTGTTTCAGCCTTGTGCCTTTTTTTGTATTTTTCCCAGGGTTTTTACCAGCCTTAGTGCTGCCGTGTTTTTGTTAATAAATCCCCTTCCTCAAACCTTCTCCTGCCTACCTGCCTGCTCTCTGCGATTGGGTCCTTTATTCCCTGCCTCCACGTTTTACATTTACTTATAAAAATCTTCTTCCTGAATAGGGTTGGGTACCGAAATCCGGTGCTAATACGACACAGGTGCCTTCACGACCTCCCAGCAAACATTTGGACGTTTAATGACCGTTGAAAAGACGTCCGTCCGAGACGTCCCGTCATGGTTGAAAAATAGTTCCAAAATGAAAGTTGAACCGACGTCTTTGACGTCACTTGGCCGTGAATTCCACGTCTTTTCTGGCCGTGAATTCCACGTCTTTTCTGCGCGTCCCTGGACGCCAGAATTAGTCTTCTTCTGGATGTTTATAAGGTGTGTTTCTGCATAAGTGTAGGCTATAAGCCTTCATATTAAACAATCATACACCTATTGTGTTAAATCGTGAACGGCGATCTTGACGTTTACACATCTAAACTTGACAAAGGTTCTAAAAAGGTCCAAAATCGGTCCAGTCATACCTGAACGTCTATAACACGTTATAATCACGTGTAGATCAAACAACACTTTACTTATACATTTAAGTTCTTAATATAATTAATTGCATCTGAATATAGGGTTAAGGTTTGTTGCATGTAATTATGCATAATTTATAGTTATTACAGTAACTACATGTAACAAGGACACTGTAAAATAAACTGTTCTTATTTTCATTTTAGTAGTTCATTACAAATGATCATAAAGATAACGGGATGAACTAAAAAGCCACATAATTCCAAATCACATTTATTTATTTTACGGTTTATACAATACAGATTCACCCGGGAAACAGGAAAAACGTGTTCATTACAAAACAAATTCAGTTTTAGCTCAATTCCGTTAATTTAGTTCAGTTCAATAACACTGTCACAAATATCTCCCTTTGTGTAGCAACTTTTTGCAACATCATTTACACCAGGAAAGTTATTTGTTATAACCCCACACTCTTCCTGGAGCATGTTTCAAGTGTTCCGCCATAGCCGCATCAATATCTGATTCAGTTGAATTTGGGCTCCACCTCTTCACAGCATCTGAGGGAAGAGAATATTACAATAATAAACAAAACAAACCGTAGGAAAAAAATTACATTAAATTATTGTCTAAATGTTTTTATGGTCCTATAACTAAATTAAAAAAAAAAAAATGAAACAAGATTTTGCACCAGTTTCATGAATGAAACTGAGTTAGAAAAAAGCTAAAATCAATATATATATATATATATATATATATATATATATATATATATATATATATAAAATATATATATATATATATATATATATATATATATTTATCCCTAACCCATTCTATGAAAAAAAATGTAGGATTACTTCACCTTAGAAAAAATAACCAAATAAGGTAAAAACAAATCACGATTAACAGTACAGTGCAGCGTAGCAATTGCATGCAATGTTAAAACATACACTTTCACACCTTTGACTGTAACATTAAACATACTTTATACTATGGTATACCGTTGTATAAGTTCAAATTAACTTTTAGCCTAGCTACTACCGTTTGCTAGCTAGCTAATTTTAGCCAAACTCAGTACATTTCAGTTGACAATGTGGGCATCATTTCTTTCGGTTCATTCATGTCAAACAAGTAAAACTCAAGCACGTTAATCTAATAATACAAAATGTACTTACCCAACAGTAGATTTTTAATAATATTATCGATACAACTCAATTCCTCCTCTCTTCGTGGTTGTTCAACGTTCAAGTTACTGGCTCCGGAGTCTATGGGGAGAACGCGTTAACATCTCGCGAGATAATCTATCCTATCGCGGGATTTTGTAATATCGCGAGATCTTTTGTTACTACATCTTGGCAGCAGTTTCCCTGTCAATGGCAATTACGTGTTATATATGTCAATGATTACATCCAACTCCAACATAAATGGTGACCGGATATATTTATGTTTTACATGTATGCATACATTCATTTAAAAACAAAAAACAAAGAACACATCAGGTACAACAGGTTGAAATAATGACTAAAATACAGTGGCTTTGCAATCACTTAACCACACTGGGCACTGTGTAATTATAATTTATTTAAACCACATAAAGTAAATGTACTTTGTATACAAATCGTGTTTCTTTTTCTGTTTTGCTTGACTAGACGTGTAAAAGACGTCAGTGGACGACTATTCACAGCCTTGACTATAGACGTGTAAAGGACGTCAGTGGATGTCTTCACAACCTTTTAAAAACTTGGCGAATTAAATTAATTATTGCAGTATTAACCATGCAAGGGTTTAGCGCAGCTTTATCACAATTGATTTCATAGAGGGGCATGATGGACTATAAATGCACGTGTAAAGGACGTCACTTAGTGGACGTCCACTTACAACTGATTCACAACATGGTATATGTTGAAGTACACGTAGCTAAAAGTAAAAATAACAATTATACATGCAACCCCACAGAACTGTTGACATGTTCAAATGTATCTGAATGCATTTTTAGGAAATGTTCTGTGTAACATCTTTTTACCGATTTATGCCGTCCTACCGCGACTATTTTTGGCCAGGGACACAACGTTGCCGTCGGACCAATGTTTGCTGGGCTGTATCTACCGGACCGAATAGCAACGCGGATTTCGGCGCCTCCTTTCGGTGCTACTGATATGTCTTCTCTGCTCTCTGGTGCTCTGAAACAGACGTTTAGACACCGGGCAAAAATTATGTATGCCATATATTTAAAATATATTCTACCATATATTAAACACATCTGTACATATATGTTTCCATATAAGTTTACATATATTTAGAATATGATCTACCATATATTGAACACATATCTGTACATATGTTTCCATATAAGTTTCCATATATTTAGAATATATTCTACCATATATTAAACACATATCTGTACATATATTTTTCCATATATGTTTACATATATTTAAAATATATTCTACCATATATTAAACACATATCTGTACATATGTTTCCATATAATTTTACATATATTTAAAATGTATTCTACCATATATTTAACATATATTCTACCATATATTAAACAAAGATGTGAAACTATATCTTTACATATATTACCAATATGTTTTCCCATATAAATCGGAATACATTATGGTGGATATTTATAAATATAAATTAGCATATATTTTGGAATATATGAAAGTGGCAATAATTGTATATTTTGCAATATATTGCAATATATAATATATTGTATAATATATGTATCATTAATATATTAGTCCATGTTTTTTCAATATATAATATATTGTAAAATGTAATGGAAAATAATATATTGTAATATATTACAATATATTTCAAGTAATATATTGGTAAATATATTTTCCTTTCGTAAGGGTGGACCAAGCGCTAGGGGTCGGTGTTGGTGTGGCTGTTGTCTTCCAGGGTGGTGGTGTTGAGGAATGAGGTAGACCAGGACGAAGAGCACTTGCAAGAGTGCCCATTAGCTGCATGAGAATCTGGTTATTGGCGTGTTGCTGTGCCTGCATACCCTGAAATCTTCTTTCCTCTGCCTCCTGTTGTGCCTGCAATATTCTTTGAAATGCAGTGGCCTCTTGAGCCAACTTGTTCTGCTCAGCTTCCTGAATGTCCTCCAACATCTTCCTATTGTCAGCCATATATGACCGGAATTCTTCATCAATTCCACTTGATTTTGGTTCTTTGTTTTTATTCAGCACTGTTCAACAGACCTCTGATAACCTTTCTCCCTGAGCCGCTTGCTAAATATTGCATAAATGTCTGTTTTTGTGGGTTGTTGAAAGTTGCGATGCAATATATTCATCTGACAATATGCCTCCTCTTGTGTCCATGTTTGTCCACGGTTCATTTTGAATGCGATTCAGGAAATTATTCAGGAAGTGATCTTAACTCCCAAAATTTGTTACTACTAGACCGTTGGACCTGTTTGTTTCAGGTTTGCTTTCTCACCAGCACGACCGCACCAGAGTTCGCTAGATGGTGTGGACTGAGACCACCTCTTTTTGGAGGTCTCGGACCGATCAATTTGGTGCGCACCTGAGTGTGATTGTTGCATTCTGACAGACACAAACAAACTGAAATAAGGGCTTGAACGCACTTGTTTCGATTAAAACAAACTAAAGGCTGTCAGTGTGAAAACACCCTAATACTATATGGACTAAACTAGCTAGCAGTATATAAAGTAGTTAAAAATAGCTTCACGTCAATCAGCTACAGCAGTATCTGTAAGTAGCGTTGTTCTTCAGAAGTGGTACTTTTACATTTGATACTTTAAGTAAATTTAGCTATTAATACTTCCTTACATTTACTTAAGCCGGAATTGTTTTTGTAATGGAGTATTTTTACATTATTGTATTGGTACTTTTACTTAAGTAAAGGACTTGAGTACTTCTTCCACCACTGCCTGAATGTCGATGCATGTCTACACTATACCCCCCCTGAAGTAAAGTATTTGTATGAATAACACATATTGGAAAATAATGGTTGCTCCTGGCCTAGTTTTGGGAAAATCATTGTGAAGCATGTTTTATCTTGCAGCAACAACAACAAAAAAAAACACTGGTGAACGCGCACCATAACACATGAAAAAACACACAGGATTTCGCGGTCTTTTTTTGAGATTGTTGCGGCCCAAAACGCCTGATTTCACGGGAGCTTTTGTAAAATATTGCGATAAAAGTTGCAATGTCTTTTGTATGTTTGTTGCAATGAAGTTTCAGAAGACAGTGAAAGTTGCAAGAAAAAGTTGCAATTTTTTTGTATAGTTCTTTAAAAATAAAAAGGAACTTGTTTTGGGGAGAATAATAATTATTACTATTAATGAATTACTCTGGGCTGAGATTTCCTAGGAACTTTACCAAAAAGGCTCAAGATGCTGCAAATGTTGGCATAATATGAAAATGGCTGGTGGATTCAAGACAAAAAATCATAATTTATTGAATGAATCAAATATGAACATATCTGTCACTGTCAGTGGCTTGTTGATCTTTACATTGTTAGTTAATTTCCTATCCTGGCCACACACACATTCATATGGTTTGATAAAGTACTTATTGGACTTTAACTTATCATTGCACTTACAATAACGAGCGTAGCTGTCCTCTATTTGTGTGTGTGTGTGTGTGTGTGTGTGTGTGTGTGTGTGTGTGTGTGTGTGTGTACGTGCGTGCGTGCGTGCGACAGTCGCAGGGGAAATGGAGCAGCAACCCCGCCCGCTGTAGAGAGCCGACAGTATTGAAACACTAGCCGCTTATAGTGACAAACCGTTACAGCGTACATTGATGTTAAAATGTGTACAGGTTGGCAGGACGGTCTGAAATGTTTTGCACAGTCTTTCGCTGTACGTTTTGTTGGGAAATGTGAGATTGAGTCGAGCCACACACGTCTCCTCTTCATAACAGAAACAAGGAAATTAATTTGACCCGTTCTCACTCCCGCTTGGTCAGTGGCTGCACGTGGGACTGCTGGGATTGTCGCGAGTAATGAAAATGCGATAGGGGGCCCCGGCTGTCAATCAATATCTTCCAGTGATGCGGGCCCCTGATTGGTACGGGCCTGTAAGCACTGCTTATCCTGCTTACCGATAGTTACGCGTCTGTCCACATGAAATAATAAACCCAGAGAGGGAAATATTCCCTTTGTGAGCCAGTGTGCATATAGGAAACTCTGGATCAACCATGTCACGGGATATACTCTAACATTCCCTAGGGAGGCCTTCTCATGCCAGAATAAAAGGATTCCGCTTTTATGTAACCAAGCCTGTAAAAATCAGAGACATGAAAGCCTAGAAATCCATCAATCACCTGGGGCACTGACACACCCATCATCACAGAAGCAAACGGGGCCGAGCAGTGAAACCAGAGCTATGTTTAAAGTAGGCCATCAACTATTCATGCTGTTGTGATATGCAGACACCTATCAGGTGTGATGCAGCCTGTACTGATTTCACCTGGCTCTAGCCTCTGCTCGTCTTCACAGGGACTGCCTAATACATACACTACTGGTCAAAAGTTTTAGAATTTTTTTTCTTATTGTACTCTGAAATGAAAGAATAGAACACATAAATAATTGAAGTTAAAAAATAAATCATGGAATCAATTTATAAACCAAAATGTATTCTAAATTTTTGACTCATCAAAGTAGCCCCCTTTGGCAGATATAAACGCTGAACACACTCGTGGCATTCTTTCTACAATGGAAATCAAATATTCTTCAGAAAGTTCTTCCCAACTCAGTTCCCATAAATGTGTGACACTTGTAGGTTACGGCTCCGTAAGAGTAAGAGTAGGCTGATTTATATTTGCTAGTAATATGTTGGATTTCAAAAGATTTTATAATTTGGTGGCCCCCAAGCAGTAACTCTGAGAACCCACTAGGGGTCCCGCAACCCCTGTTGAATAGAAAGGGGGGCGTTGAGGTGCCCTTTGGTGGGGCGTTTGTTTGAAAGCTAGTTTAAACCAAAGATTCACAATAACAATACATGTTTACACTTAAACTACTAAAAAGTCTGTAACGTTAAAAACTGCCAGTTTACAGCACTGCTACTGGACGAGACCGGTATCATAACTCTTCTGTGCTTCTGTTAGCTTTGTTTGGCGCAGCTCCGTGCTGCCTTCACGGAAACGGGACGTCAGAGCATCATCTTAAATGAGCTCTGTACCACATGAAGCTGCGTTCAGATTTAAAAAAAATCAAATAAATAAAAGCAATCGCCGCAACGTCCTGTTCTATTCTTTTGTGTGTGTGTGTGTGTGTGTGTGTGTGTGTGTGTGTGTGTGTGTGTGTGTGTGTGTGTGTGTGTGTGTGTGTGTGTTATTCTTCCTCTTTTACCCCTTGATAAGTGCCAGCTTGTTTTCCATTGGAACATTTAGATTTGAATGAAAAATAGATTTGAATGTTAAATTGCTAAGCTGTTTCTGATTGGCTACTGTTAGTGTTTGTAGTAATAATAATAATAATAATAATACATTTTATTTAAAGCGCCTTTCATGACACCCAAGGTCACTTCACAAACAAAAAAGGACATTCAAATTATAGTCATCTTCTAAAGGTGCTGAGGTTCACACCAGGGACATGCAGCAGGTCTTTTGATAATACCTAATTATAGTTTGAATGTTACATATCTAGTCGTTCTGATTGGCTGCTGTTATTTAATTTGAATGTCAAATGGTTGCATTTTTTTTAAAAACCTGTAAATATATAAAATTTCTATTTACATGGCTTTTTTGATACCTGGGAAACTAATACATGTGTTTGTCATTCAATTATTTGATTTTTTGATTATTTTTGATAACAATAGTAACAACAATAATAGGCCTATATCAGGGCGTAATCATTAATATTCGGGGCAATTAGCCTACATAATATTTGATGGGGGGCGTTAGGAACCTGAATAATGGATAGGGGGGCGCTGGCACAAAAAAGGTTGAGAACCACTGGCGTAGTGAGTGACTTATTAAGTGTCCTCCCGTAATGGCTTTACTGACTTGCTGTATAAGTGACACAGCATAAGGAGGACTTTACAAATTATCTATCCAAACAAGCATTGTTTAAAGTCCTCACTACAGAAGCAAGCAAGTAGCAAGGAAAGTGTCGACAAGCCTCCGAGCCGCAACAACGGCGTTGTAATTATAAATGGAGTCAGCCAGGGAGTGGGGATGATCAGTCATTTATTAAAGTGTATAAAACAAGAAAACAATACAGTTCATGTCATCGTTTTATCCAACACAATTTCAATCTCTCTTCCCTACTTCCAAGCATTTGCTCAACTCTCACACTTAAAAGTGCGTTATGCATAGTGCCAGGTTTATAACACCACTACTTCATAAATAAACCACATGAAATTGGCAGTAATCATCGACTTATGCAGCAGCACACCAACATACACACACACACACATTCAGATTGACAACAATTCTTGGTGTTATATTGATAAAATGTGACTGTAAGGAATAAATCAATCGATTTGTGCATTATTTGTCCCTTTATTCAATATTTATAGAGTTGATCAAAAGCATTTATTCTACCATTTGATGTTTGGTGTGGCAATTCAGTACAACAAACCCACAAACAATGTGGGTGTGAAAAATAAGCCTATAGTTTAAAGCTGGGGTAGGCAGTTTTTTTCTTTTTGTGTCATTGAGCAGTGATTTCATAATAACATTTCAGCTTGTTGTAATTTAAGGGGTCTGAGAGAAAACTAGACTTTTGTACCTCCTCTTGGCTCTGTTTTCAGTCTTTCAGAAAATCTAGGCCGGGACAGCAGACTTTGGCCAATCACAGGTCATTTCAGAGAGAGCATCTCTATTGGCTGTTCTACAAATGCAGATGGTGAAGCCTGATTCAATGGTGGAAGATCCTGCAGGAAAAGTTGTTATTCCATCATTGGCAATAACTGCTTACACTGCCTACATCAAAAAGAAAGTCTGACAATAAACGCAATAAAAGTGTGTCAATATCGGCAAAGCAATTCAGAGATGAAGAGAAAATGTCACTAATTGCACAGCCTTCTGCTAACCGCAGCCAAATTCTCACAACCGTGGCTAATTCAAGTTCATATGTCGTATGTCATCTCAAAGAGCTAAACAGGTACACAAGTTTGCAAAGAAAACAAGATGATAATTCTCACAGAATTGCCGCTATACTGTATAACTGCATCAGGATCACAATCATGATTGAGGTGATTGAAATAAATGGCTCATACTCGTACAGGTTACTGAATGAAGCGGCTGCATATGTCAGAAAACTGCCTACCCCAGCTTTATTCAACAATTTCCTGCAGCAAACAATCATTTTCATTATCAGTGAATCAATGATTATTTCCCTAATTCATTAATTTGTACGTCAGAAAATAGTGAACAATGCCCACCACAATTTCCTCGAGCCCAACAAAACATCTTAAAATTGCTTTTTTGTTGGACCAACAGTAACATTATGTAAGACAAGGTAAATCAGCCGTCTCATATTTGAGAAGCAGTAACCATCCAATGCTTGCTTAGATTAATTGATTATCAGAATAGTTGTTTTTTTCCAAATCATTTCAGTTCCAGTCTTACAAAAGTAAACATTGCAAGCTTCACAAATGTGTACTGGATTGCATTATATTGTACAGCTGTTGCTGTTATTGTGTCGATCGCCTGTGAACAAACATTGCTTATGTAATCTTTGATGTTGTAGCACAGGTTAGAACCAGTTAAATGATGCATGCACTTGCTTATAGCATCTCAATTAGTTCTTCATGAGCACTGAGAAAATGAAGCAGTGATATGGCACCTTGTTCTTGATGTTGTGGAAATGTGGTCAATATGTCCTTTTTTTTTTACCAGAGGGGTGTTGGTTGCTTGTTTTGCTTTTGGAATGCTTTAAACAGTTTAACAACAGACATGATAAATATACAAGCTTGAAAACCTTTTCATTCAAACATTTTCAAAAATGCACTTGAGATGAAAAGATTGTTACCACTTATGAAAGTGGTATCAATCTTCTGTTCTCTAGGCTAAAAAGCAAATATTGTAAGCTTAATTCCCAAACTATTATTTTAACACACACATGACATATAATTAAATGTGCACAAATGGTAAAAAGAACATATTAAATCAAATAATTGAAATTAAGAAATTTAAGTCTCCACTGAGTGTTTTTTTTAATCTGGCGTAACATTGGGGTTTAATCCTTGTTAACACTTTCGGTAGTAGCTAAATATGGTGTTGTCTATCCACCTGCGGAACTTGGACACAGCGGTGTAGACTCCAGGAAACTGTGCATCAGCACATCCTCTCCCCCAGGACACCAAACCATAGACCCGGCCCTCACATACTAGTGGGCCCCCAGAGTCCCCCTGAAACGGCAGGAAAGAAGGAAACATCAGGTATATCAACATATTCTTTCAGGCCTCCTAGTGGAGTCAAGTTTTAATGAACAAGAAACTTAAAGGCAGGGTTGGTAATGTTGAGAAGCTAGCAAGATTTGAAAGTAGCATCTCCTTTGGGGCTCCGTCTAACCCCTCCCCCTGCCCCCGGGGCTCCGCCCACACACAGACGTGCACGAGCACCGCTGTGTTGCTGCCTCAGAGCAGAGCGGGGAAAGTAACGACATTTTCCTTAACCAAAACTACTTCATATCTCATTCCACTGCGGCAGTGGCAGAGTTTTCTCCTCCATTCTTCAGTTAACTTGCAGTAACTCCGGTGGTGACGACGCGCACTGAGCTCAGGCTGGTACGGGGGAGTACGCGCAGCGCGGAGAGGAGGCATTTCATTGGTTCTTTCCAAGCGGACACCAAGGCATTGATTGGTGGGCATTTTTACAGGATCACAGCAGCTACAGAGAACAGATCTTTCTTGCTTCTTTTTTATCGGAGCCCATAAGTTATTTATTGCTGTCAGGGTGTAAAGACAATATATAAAGTGTATATTGGAAATAGTTACCAAACATGCCTTTAAAGGATAGGTCTGGTGATATTCCAGATTTTTCTAGTTGTCAACAGCTCTTTGGAAAGATAACCAATTCGGAATTGTGTAGCCTGTACACCTGAAAATAGCCCCAACAAATGCACCATTTACTCCTGTAAGGTTTGTAAAAGCTGTTTTAGGAAATTACATAGTTTTTTTTTTTTTAAAAGGACACTACATATTTGAGACCAGTGGTAAAATAAGTATTCGCATCATTTACTTAGGTAAAAGTAGCAATACCTCAACGTGAACATACGAGTAAAAGTTGTGCATTTAAAAGTAAAAGTAAAGTACAATATTAGTAGTGAAATCTTAAGGTAATAAAAGTAAAACTACTCATTATGGAGAACACTTTTTGTTGTCAATGTTATGTTTTATCCATTTATTTAAAAAAAAGCATCTCTTTCAACTGTACCTTAGCTAATGTTACGTTTATTACATATTTGGATTGTTATTAGTGATGTGTTAATGTAAAGCAGCATCTTACGTTGCAGCTGGTTGAGGAAGTAACTCTGCAATCTCCAAAAGGTAACGTATCCACACACTGAGTAAAACGGCTGAGGTCCTCTTACCTGACAGGCATCCTTTCCACCAGTACTGAAACCAGCGCAGAGCATGTTTTCTGTGATGTTGCCGTTAAAGGACTCACTGCTGTTGCATTTTTCTGTGGAGACGATGGGCAGCGTAATGGTGCGGAGGGTGGAGGGGATCTGGCCTCCACTGGGGCTGGTGTATCCCCAGCCTGACACTCGACACACTCTGCCCTCCGCCACAGAGGCCCCCTGTCGGGGCAGCAGAGCAATGGAGACGTAGCTGTTCAGATACACCGGGGCCTTTAGCTGGAGAGATGGGGGACAGACAGTGTGATCAGCAAACAGACCCACTGAGGCTACATTTACACCACTACATTTTAGTTTACGTTTACGCAACGCATTCTCATGAACAGGTTTCCACGATATCATACATAATTCATGCACACCGATTCGTATAATATCCTACGAATTTAGGTGACTGCCTACTGGTCACATGACGCCGGCTACAGAACTCTTTGAGCTGTCAGTCGTATCAGCGGACATTACAGTGAAGTTTAGCCGACAAAAAGTTAGCATCATGCTGCGACGCCAGTTAAGTTTATGCACTAAAACAACTTGTTAAGTCAACATTAAGTTAACATCTGTGGAATACATACAAATTACAGTGTATTACTTTTTTTGTAGCTTTATGTACAAACGGTTCATGAGAACAGCCTGGTTATACGCCTCACGATTTAAGAGCCCCTAAAACGGAGAAATTTAGAAACACTGCTGTCCTCGATTTGGTTTGAAAACTCTGGGGATTCTTTGTAGTCTAGACAGGCATAAGTGCATAAACGGAGAGCTTTAGAAACCACGATGCACGCCAGCCAGATTTTGAACCGCAGAGTAATGTCAGACAATTTGCTTTCTGTTTACACTGGCACGCGCATGCCCAGTGTATGCGAATAGTCATGTGATATGCGTTAGACGGAAATAAAACTCTTGTGTGGACATAGATATGTTTTTTCCTTCTTTTTTTTAACAATGTTTTTATTAAGTTTTCATTGCAATTACAATTTCCCAACCCACAAAAAAACCTCTCTCTCAACCTCTGCCTTACTACAACAATCAAAAAACAAAAAGCAAATTATATGACAGTAGCAGCTTCCCTATGTCTTCTTCTTTTACAAACTGGTAATGAGAGAATGCATCTCTCCTTGTTCTTATACAATGTTAATGTTTAATTGTGCATTGTCCCTGTTTAAATAAAATTACATTACAATTACAAATGGCCTCCAGATTTTCTCATACACCCCCAATTTGCCTCTAAATATATATGTCAGTCTCTCCATGGACATACATTGCACCATATCCAAGCACCAATTGTAGGTGCCTCCATTTTCTTCCATATGAAAGCTATAGTCCTTTTTGCCTGTAGTACAGAAAAATCAATACATTTATATTTGTGGGGTTTCAGAGTCAGACCTGTTGGATACAGGTGCAGCAAAATCATCTTAGGGTCAAGTGGAATGTGTCACGATTGTGAGTTTCTGTTGTTAGTGTTTCCTGTTTATTTTGAAGTCTCTGTTTTTCTCCGTTAGTCTTGTCTCGTTTTACTTCCTGTCTTGTGTTTTCCCGCCTGTTTGATTGTCTGCCCCGCCCTGATTTGTTCCACCTGTTGTGTCACCTGTCCCTTGTTAGTCCTTTTAACCTGTGTATTTAGTCTCTGTGTTTTCTTGGTGTTTTGTTGGATCATTGTTTTCATTATGTCGGGCTCTGTTGCGTCTTGTAAGGTATGTTGTCGGTGTTCTAGTTAGTTTCCATGTTTCTGGGCTTTTTGTACCTCTCTGTATTTTTTGGAAGCAGATTTTGCTTGTGTCTTAAGGACACCTTTTGTTATACCTTTTTTCTTATTAAATCTTTGAACGCTACTCTGCTCTCGTCTCCACTGCATCTGGGTCCAAGCCTCGCTTTCCCGACATGAACCGCGACAGAATGTTCACAGACAAGATGAACATAGTTCCGCTGATCCCCTCCTCCCTCCAGAATGTTCCAATTTTGTCACAGTCCCAGACATGTTGCACAAATGTTCCCCTGACGGAGGTTGTTTTTGTGTAAAAATGCCGCTTAAAAATGAAAACATAATGGTGTAGATGTAGCCTGAGAGTGGCTGATGGAGTAACACAGTTGAAAAATAGACCAGTAGTTTGCATACTGTACCTTAATGAGCATAATATCATTGTTGGTGGTGGTGCGGTTGTACTGCGGGTGGGGAACCAACAATTGGGGCAGGATTTCTTGCTCTGTTCCCTCATAGATGGTCAGAGAGTAGTCTCCTGCTACAATCATCATTTTATCTACCCTGCAGAGATAAAAAGCCAATCAAAGTCACCATGTTGTAATGCAAATATAGTATGTTGGCTTAAATGGTTCTTGTTGATATTAAAGGTATAGTTCAATATTTTGGGATCTGTCTGTCCGTTACATATGACACTACAGCCAGCAACCTATTATCTCTCGTAAAGAGACCTTCAAAAATCACACTGACGTTTGTAACTATGCTATTAGCTAAAAATACAGCGCCTTTTTCAACAGAATGTTGTATTGCTTGCTTCACATGTCTGTTTTCTCCCATGTCATGTCTTGTTTTACTTCCTGCCTTGTGTTTTCCTTCCTTTGTGATTGTCTGCACCACACTGATGTGTTTCACCTGTTGCTGAGCCCTCGTGTCACCCGTCCCTTGTTTCACCCTTGTTACCTTGTGTATTTAGTCTCTGTGTTGTCTTTGTCTGTTGTCAGATCATCATTGTATGTCTACCCCCTTTGTCTCGGTGTTCCAGTTTTTGGTGATTTCTAGGGCCCGTTTCAGAAAACAGGTTTAGTGAAAACTCTGAGTTTGTTAACCATGAGAGATGAGGGAAACTCTGGGTTTTCTGTTTCCGAAAGAGAGGTAACTTAACCTCAGTTACCATAGCAACTGACTCTGAGTCTGTGAACCTAACCTGGTCGAGAGCAGGTTTTCTTCAAGAAACCTAGAGTTTCTCTGTCTCCTCCCTCTGACACAAGCCCAGCCTGCTGACACAGCCCTCTTTCATTTCCTCATTCATTAACGCTCAGGAACCTAAGGCCATTTTTACAATTACTTTTCCGTCTGGTTTTATTTTCTAAAAAAGCTTGTAAAACATCAACCCTGTTGTCCACAGTCAATCAATGTACATCATTTTTTTCAGGAAAAACTGGGCTATTAGAATATTTGTGCTGTAGTGAGGTCAATTGAATGTAAAAAAAAAAAAAGGTAGTATGACCTTAAAAACAAATAAATAAATAAAACGGAAAATGAATCTCACAGATATTTATTGATATCACACACAGAACAATAAAAGCTAAGCCAATCTCCTGTCTAAATCAGTTCCCATATGTCTTGGGTGTCAAACTGTGAAGAAATAAACATTATAACTTATAAAGTTGACAAAATATATACATTTTTTCAAAAAAAGTCCAGACGCTTTTGCCAATAATCAAAATAATAATGTCAAATGTATTGATATCACACACAGAGAAATGGTACACAAGAATTTGTGTAGTCTATAACAGTTCTCCTATATATTTGGAGTCATCCAGTGCAAAAATAAACATAATGAACGTTATAACTCATATAAATGACAAACTATTTACATTTCTTCAAAAAAAGGCCCAAATGTATCCCAAATATCTAAACAGTGACGCCATTATCTCTCTTTCTCACTTTACTGTTTGTTCTCGCTTGATTTTCGGATTTCCTACGGTCAGTGAACTCGCCTTTCCACTTTCTGTGACGGACGTCCATTGATGAAAAACGTAAACACACTTGCAAAGCATCATGGGAGATTTATATTACACGGTCCCCTGTAACAGAGACCCAGCTGAAGAAATGACCGAAAAAGTGATAAATTATGGACATCGAGTGGATAAATCTTGGATGTAAGCGTTTGGATTTATTGCTGAACAACTCCGAAAAGACGCACGCGTTCCAGGCTGGATA
Organism: Perca flavescens; assembly: GCF_004354835.1. Taxonomy (NCBI): domain Eukaryota; kingdom Metazoa; phylum Chordata; class Actinopteri; order Perciformes; family Percidae; genus Perca; species Perca flavescens. The sequence continues at coordinate 8,199,171 of NC_041337.1, forward strand.
GAAAACCTTCCGTGAAGGCTACGAAGACAATAAAGACATCCCTGTAATCATTAGCTTCGTAGCTATTAGCTAGTGATGGCGAACTGAAGCTTTCTGAAGCAGTGAAGCTTTCAATCCAATTGTATCGAAAAAGGTTCACTACTCGAAGCTTCAGAACTCTATGAAGACATCTGGTAGTGAAGTTAAGGATAGCATTGTGTCACAAACTGTTTCACAATTATTAGCCCTGAATGTCTTTAGAGTAAACCCGAGCCCCGACACTTTTTTAATACGTGGGCCGTTATAACTGACGTTCGTTCTCATACAATTCAGAGTTGTTTGAACGGCAGAAATCTGTTTAAAATGACTTTAATGAATAATGCAATAAGAGCGAAGCATGTAAACTGCGCTGTTTGTTTATTCAGAATGGAACGAATCGTAAATGGATCTGAATAAATAAACGTAAAAAAAAAAAATGTATTTCTCTGTGAGGGCTTGCCTCTCATCACGCTTGGAGAAGTAACAAAAAAGGATGTTGAAGGCTGACTATCTTTCCTGCCACGGCGAGCCTGCTTCATGGGTTATCGTCCCCGTTTTTTTGCTTTTATAGGCGACAGCGTGCCGCACTTAATGCACTCAACAAAGCCGACACATGCCTACGTTGTCACTGCCCACGACTTGTTTAAAATGGTTCCATAGGCCTACCTCCGACTTTCCTCCAAACTTTCTCAAAGGTAATTCTCCTATTTCTGATCATAACATAGCTTTCTCCCCACCCAATTAGGCTATAGTAAAAAACACAAATGCTTGATCAAGGGCCCGGCCCGGCTCCTCCCAGGATAGTGGCGGAAAATAACTGCCCGGCCCGATAGTCGGGGGGGGGCTCGGGCTCGGGCACAGAATCTAAACTCTACTTTAGAGTTGAAGATTAATACATTTTGAGTATGAATTCATTGATAAATAAATAATGACATAAATATAAGCCTATGTGTTACCTTGCATAAATATAAATGTAATTGCTGTCTCCGCCAAAAAAATAATCGACCTATAGGATTTTGGTTGTGAACTGTCTTGTGTTTGTAAACAAATACATCAATTTGGGAGGGAAATGAATGAAGAACTCATTGCACACACATTTCTGTGATTATATTGAGTAGGCTACGTAGCCTAGAGCAACATTGTCTCCTCAGCCAAATAGGTGAGGTAGGCAGTGCAGAAGGCGCTCTAAACTCTCTTTTATAAACTCTCTACTCACTATAAACTAGGCTACTCGCTATGAACTTTCTGTATACTGGCTAAACACTTTCTACTCGCTATAATAATCTCTCTATTCACTAACTCTCCTGACTCTGTTGACTCTCCTACTGCAACAACCATAGACATAATGGCAACAACCCCAGCCCCGTGTCGCGCTGCTCGCGCAGCTTTTAAATTCAACTTCGAAGCAGTGACGTGGGTGTGTGTGAAACAAAGCTTCGGACGTCACTGGTCACGTGATTATCCCAAAACGAATCAAGCTCCGATACAAAGCTTCATTCCAAATTGGTTCATGTTTTCGATACATGCCTCGAAGCAGGGGGTTCACGGGTAACATCACTACTATTAGCCAGTAAAGTCGGCTAGAAGCTAGCGCCAGAAATGACCGAAAACGAGATGAATTACGGACATCAAGTGGATAAATCTTGGATGTAAGAGTGTGGATTTATTGCTGAACAACTCCGTAAAGAGGCACAACTTCCAGGCTGGATATATAATATATATATAAACCTTCTGTAAAGGCTACAAAGACACCAAAGACACGTTCGCGATGCCTAGCTTCTTAGCTTGTAGCAGAAAAAAACGGTAAGCAGCTACATTAAACTGTTATGAAATTATCTAAATATTAATCGGAGGTGCCGTGGCTGGATTGTGCATGATCTAGTCGGTCTCTGAGGGTGTCTGTATCAGGCACATTTTAGCACAGTTTGTTACTATATCTGCATGAATAAAAAAGGGTTGGTTTATTAACTGTGGTATATTAGATCGAGTACTCGGTGCTCGAATAGGTTGCACTGTCAGTGTTGTTACAGTGTGCTCGGGAAGTGTTTACTGCCCTCTGTTGGTTGGGAGTGTTGTCCAAGTAAAGACGTGCTCGTACTGCAGCCTTGCCTCCGTGTGTATTATTAAATACATTAATAGCAGCCTAACCCACGAACAGTAATACTAAATCAGTGCGCACATAAGGTCACAACATGGTGTCAGAAGATGGTGTTACGGAGCAAGCCGAGGACAGTACTGTGAGCAAGCTTATTGAAGGTTAGCAAGCTAACAGAAGATTAGCCGACAGCTAACAGACGGCGCGAACATGGAGCAATTCAAACCACCGTCACCGCTGATACTCACCGGCAACATAGCTGAGAACTGGCGCAGATGGGAGCAACGGTTTCGACTATATATGGTCGCGTCAGGTGCGTTGACCTCAGAAGAGACGGTCAAAGTGGCCATTCTCCTTCATACTGTTGGCGAAGAGGCACTAGAAGTGTACAATACACTCACAGTTACCGCAGCCGGGGACAACGCGACGATGGAGGAAGTTCTTACAGCATTCAAGGATTACTGCAGTCCACAAAAGAACGTTGTTTTCGAGCGTCACCAATTTTGGTCGCACACAATGTCAACAGGAATAGCGGTGGACAGATTCATCACGGAGCTGCGCCAGAAGAGCAAAGATTGTGAGTTTGGTCGAAATGAAGATGACATGATTAGGGATAAATTAGTCTTCAGCATAAATGACACTCGTCTAAAAGAGAGACTGCTACGTGATAATGAGCTCACTCTGCGCAAGGCCATAGACATTTGTAGATCTGCAGAGCTTGCAAAAACACAATTACAGGCAATGCAGACTCCTGTCGCTCACGACACCTCAGTGGACGCATTCAGGAAAGCGACAGGGCAAACACGAACGGGTAGCTGGAACAAATGTAAAACAAGCATCAAAAAGCAAGTAACAATTGTCTGCCATAAATGTGGAAACAAGCATGAGCCTCGCCAGTGCCCAGCTTATGGAGCAGTGTGTCACAAATGTGGAAAAAACAACCACTTCTCAAAGGTATGTAGAGCAGGCACTGAAAAAAGCAGCAGCAGATATAAGACAAAAGCTGTAAATAATATAGAGAGTGAAGTGGACTCTTTATACATTGGCATGGTTCATTATGACGACAAAGAAACAGCACGCCAACCAAAAGGCACTGTGTGGCATGAAACAGCCATAATCAGAGGCGTAGCGATTAATTTCAAGCTCGACACAGGCGCAGATGCAAACGTGCTTCCCATGTCCATGTATCGGCAGCTACCAGGTCCCATGCAGATGAGGCTCACACAGACTGTGTTGATTGCCTTCGGTGGTGCCCGTGTGCCCGCAGATTGTGTTGTGTCTCTAAATTGCCAGACAACCAGAAGTGAAGCAGTGCTAGACTTCCATGTGACTAGCCAGGCAGACAAGCCAATTCTGGGCGGAGACGCATGTGAGGAGCTGCAGCTGGTGAAAAGGGTCGAGGCACTCACAGTAAAGTTGCCGCAGCCAGCTAAACCACCATCCACCCAAGAGGAGCTGATAGAAAGGTACGCAGATGTTTTCACAGGACTGGGTGAGTTTCCTGGAGTCCACCACATACACATTGACCCAACCGCCACACCTGTGATTCATGCCTGCAGAAACATACCCCTCTCGATCATGGACTCACTGAAAGTGACACTGAAAGACTTACAGAAAAGGAAGGTGATAACACCTGTCAATGAGCCAACAGAATGGGTGACAAACAAAGAAAAAGAACGGTGCTCTAAGGGTGTGTTTGGACCCTTGCGATCTGAATCAGGCAGTCAAACGCCAGCACTACTCCATCCCTACTCCTGAAGATGTGCGCAGCAGACTAGCTGGGAAATCCATCTTCTCCATCCTAGACGAAAAGGATGGATACTGGCAGATCAAGCTAGACGAGCCATCGTCAAAGTTATGCACCTTCAACACGCCGTGGGGTCGGTTCCGCTTCCTCAGACTCCCATTCGGGATCAAGTCTGCCAGCGAGGTGTTCCAACAAAAGAACTGTGAAACCTTGGGCGATATCCCAGGTGTGTACATCATAGCAGATGACATGATAATTGCAGCGTCATCAGAGCAAGAGCATGATGTAATCCTGCAGAAAGTGATGGAGAGAGCAAAGGCAGCAAAGGTGAAGTTTAACAGAGATAAAATCCAGTTCAAAGTCGACACAGTAAGATATATGGGGCATGTCATCACGGCAGCAGGCCAAAGGGCTGACGACACAAAGATTAAAGCGATTGTTGACATGCCAGCCCCAGAAGACAAACAAAGTCTCCAACGCCTGCTGGGAATGACAAAATTCCTAGCGCAATACATACCAAATGAAGCCTCACTCACGGCGCCCCTCAGACAGCTGCTTAAGAAGGATGTAGCGTGGCAATGGTGCCCACACCACAGCGCAGCGCTACAGACATTGAAATCTACCCTCACGCAAGCTCCAGTGCTGAGGTATTATGATCACAAGAAGCCCCTAACGCTACAAGCGGACTCCTCAAAAGATGGACTGGGGGCCTGTCTGCTGCAGGAAGGTCGCCCAGTGTGCTATGCCTCACGAGCGCTCACAGACACTGAGAAAAGGTACGCACAAATAGAAAAAGAGTTGCTCGCCATAGTGTTTGCCGCCAAGAGATTCCACCAATATGTCTATGGTAGACCAGTAACTGTGCAGTCTGATCATAAGCCTCTGGAGGTCATCGTGCGCAAGCCGCTAAGCAAAGCACCAGCACGGCTGCAAGGAATGCTGCTACAACTGCAGAGGTATGATCTCAACGTCACATACACACCAGGCAAGCACATGCACATTGCTGACGCCCTCTCACGTGCTACAGCGAGCAGGGACGGTGAAAATGTTGACGAAAACCCCTGTGATGAGAGAGTTGTGTATACCTTGGACGCCACAGACGCCCTGAGTGAGGAAACACTCATACAACTGAAAGAGGCAACCGCAGCATGGCGAGTTACAAGCTGTGTGTGAAAAACACACAAAGGGTTGGCCTACGAAGAAACGTAGCCTCGACAGGAAACTACACAGCTACTGGCCGATGCGGCAAAACATCAGCATACAAAACGACATTGTAATGGTCGGAGACAAAATCGTCATACCGCAGAGCTTCAGGAGAGTGATTTTGGAGAAGCTGCACCTTGCACACCAAGGAGTACAGCGCACAAAAGCCAAAGCACGGAAAGTCCTCTACTGGCCTGGCATGGCACGAGATATAGAGACAATGGTGGAGAAATGTGTGCAGTGCCAGCAGCTACAGCCCAAACACCAGGCAGAGCCGCTTGTCCCACATCAAATTCCAGACCTGCCATGGATGAAAGTCGGAGCTGACATCTTCGAGCTGAATGGTCAGTCTTATCTGCTGTTAGTCGATTACCTGACCAAATATCCTGAAGTGCTCAACATACCTGATAAAACGGCTTACACAGTAATTCAGAAAATGAAGTCAGTTTTTGCCAGGTACGGAATCCCCAGAGAGCTGGTGAGTGATCATGTCCCATTCGCCAGCTATGAAATGAAGTCATTTGCAGCTACATGGGACTTCAAACTCACACATTCTAGCCCAGGTTTTCCCTCTTCAAATGGAATGGCTGAACGGGCCATAAAGACTGTAAAACATGCACTGAAGAAAGCCATGCAGACCGGCACTGATCCACATCTGGTGTTGTTGTCATTGAGGAACACACCAGTGACAGGACTGAACATGTCACCGGCGCAAATGTTGATGGGAAGAATCCTGCGGAGCACGCTTCCGCGCTCCAGTGCCGTGCTGAAACAGTCTACACCGCATCATATTCACGACAGAATACAGGACCTGCAGTTACGCCAAAAGCAACACTACGACCAGCATGCAAAGCCACTGCCGGCGTTGACCTCAGGTGACACCGTAAACATGCAGACACGGCGTGGTTGGGAACCTGCAGTTGTCATCCGACAGAGAGATGAACCACGCTCCTACACCGTGCAGACACCGGCGGGAAGGATACTCAGGAGGAACAGACGACATCTGAGGAAGATGCACCCGAGTCTCTTCAGAGACGCTCGCTTTGATGAACATTTGGACTCTGAGGACCAAACTTCTCAGACGCGGGGGACAGATGAACCACTACAAGACCCACCTTCACAAGATCCTTCCCCTGTGATTGAGGACAGCAGACCTACATTCTACACCAGAGCTGGTAGAGCGGTCAGGCGCCCTGCCAGGTACAGAGACTGATCTCACGGACGTCTCATGTTTTATTCCATAAGTGTGCCTTGAGGGATTGTTATTATTATTAACAAAAAAAAAAAAAAAAAAAAAAAAAAAAAAGAAGATGCTAAGAGTAACACACCTACAGTTTAAAGTAGGGGGGGGTAAAGAAGTGTTCAACTTGAGATGTTTTTATGAATGTGATTAAGTGGAAGCCATTGTTTCATGGAAAACATGCTTTATTGATCATTGGAATATGCATGTTGACAAGTGGTATGTTTAATGTTGATACACCTGAGTTGATGGCTAAAAGTTTAGGTAGCTGATTTCATGCACCACTTTCCAGTCTTGGAAAAGAGGGATGTGGTATATTAGATCGAGTACTCGGTGCTCGAATAGGTTGCACTGTCAGTGTTGTTACAGTGTGCTCGGGAAGTGTTTACTGCCCTCTGTTGGTTGGGAGTGTTGTCCAAGTAAAGACGTGCTCGTACTGCAGCCTTGCCTCCGTGTGTATTATTAAATACATTAATAGCAGCCTAACCCACGAACAGTAATACTAAATCAGTGCGCACATAAGGTCACAACATTAACCATGTTACTATAAAAAGACTAAGGGCCCTATTTTAATGATCGCAAGTATCAAACATGAAACTCAAGTAGCTTTGTGGGCGGATCTCCGGCAATGTTGCTATTATACCAGCGAGATAATGACTCTTGCGCCCGACGCAAATCTAAAATGGGTTGGTCTGAAGTAGCTAGGTGTGGTTTGGGCGTAATGTGCAATAAACCAATCAGAGTGTCATCTCACATTCCCTTTAAGAGCAGGCGTGCTTGTTCCATGGCAGATTGCTATTATAACGGCGGATTTGCCTGGCGCACGCCAGCGGGAGCTGTCCGACATGCGGCAAAGTAATAAATTCCCGTCTTGACCGGGTGGCGATGTTGCTGCGGCCTCTCGAGCACATCTCCTCAAGTCTGGAGAGGATTGCTGCAGCCATGGAGTGTGTGCCTCTAAACGCACCACTTGCTCCTGTTGTGCCCCTTCCTCCTCCCCCCACTCCATCTCGGTCCACCCGCTCCACCAGGAGCGCATTGTCTCTCCCAGAGCAGATCCCGCCGGAGTGTCCAATCCCACCGTAGTTCAACATCACGCCTCCTGACCCATCCAAACATCTGAAGCGCATTTTCAGTAATATTTACTATATATTAGCATCTGAATAACGCGCCACTGACTTTAGACTAGCACCACTGACTTTAAACCAGGTTTTTCCAGGTCAGTGGCGGAATTGCTTTCTGAAACTGCAAAATAGCACCAGGGAACATTTGCGCCTGAACACGCCTCCTCTTTTGGCTGAACCGCCCCCAGGAGCGCAAATACATTCCCTAATTTACCGACACGCGTCTGTGGAGGGAAAAGTCCACTGTGCGTCGGGTGCAAAATAGGAATGATACATGCGTCGGTGTACAAAGGCAATTGCGTTGAGTGCGAGATAGGGCCCTCAGACTATGAAACTTTTTTTTTTTTCAAAACATGGCATTTCCTTTTGTCGACAATCCCAGGGTGTTAAACATACGTTGGGAGATGATATTGAGGCCCGGACGCGGTATGGTTTTTTCTTCACAGTCTATCAGTGATGTATTCTACATAACCTTATCCGTCCTCATATCCCTAACGTCACCCATCGTGGACATGCTCTACATCCCAGCAGATTATTTGTGTCGAATTAAATTTTTTGCAAACGGCAGTTTTCTTTACAACATTGATGATGTGGAGCATTTTAGTAAAGCCACTGTATAGCAAAGCGCCATCAGAAGAGTGTGACTCGCTCTGAAACGTGTTTTAATCGTTTTTGTAATTTTCACTGGCCACAAACCAGTAAGGAGTTCCACAGTATTGCAGGTAAATGATGTAAACCATTTGAAATAAAAGATTATGAATTATAATTGTTAATGATAGTGCTGCAGCTTGAATGGGATTAGTAGCCCTAGGACTTTTTTGCCCGCAGTATTGCACCTAAATGAAATAGATTATAGGTTCAATACCATTTCACCAGTAATATTATACTTATGATTAAATATGATATACACTATATTGGAATATGCACATTTACTCTAGCAGTAATTTTCTTCCACACAAATTCTCTCTTTTGCAGCAGCTACTGTGTTGCTTTTTTAACGAAATACATTCACTGTATGTGCGCATGAGTATTTCCGCCGACCCCTTTGTTTGTGGTTGTTGCCATGGGGAATTGTAGCATAATTTGCTCCATTCATGCTGCCTTTTTATTGTGGTGGTTAACCTACTCTGAGTTGATTGAACCAACTCATACCAGTTGTTCTGGAACCGAAAACTCGATTTTCCATCTCAGGGTAAATCAACTCAGACATCAGGGTTAGACTCAGAGTTTGTTAAACCTCCTTCCTGAAATGGGCCCCTGGGGCCTTGTTGGAAAGCCTGTCCATGCCCCCTGCAGGTGGACGACGATACTGCTGTCTGATGTCGGTTGAATCAGCAGCACTGTGCTTTGATGTCTGTTTAGAGAGGCAGTAGACTTTTTCCTTATTCCTTTTCTTCATTCTTCCTGGTTTGTGCGTTCGTGAGGAAAACGTGAGTATTGTACATGTGGAGCTTGTTGTGTGACCACATGCAGACCACAAACTCAAACTACCAATGCAACTCAAATAAAGCTCTGTTAACCAGACCTATTTCCTCTGGAGCCTGATTCTTTGACCAGAGTCAAGTCCATATCTGCCGCCTCAACCAATTAAATCGTGGGAGGTCACACACCTCCTTTTCAGGCCTCATGTATAAAAGACTGCGCAGTTTTCATACCAGAAGATGGCGTATGGCCAAAACTTAAAGTAACTATGCACAGAAATATTCACATGTATAAAACGTGGCGTATGCCAGGTCCTGCGCACCATTCCTTTATTACGGTGGCCCTGAAGTGCAAATCACGAAAGCAAATAGGAAAACATGACAACAAATATGAAAACACAACGGCAAATTTGAAAACACTTCAATAAATCATAAAGCACAATGGCAAATAGGAAAACAAAACGACAAATCATAAAACACAACAGCAAATAGGAAAACACGACGGCAAATCATAAAACACAACGGCAAATATGAAAACACTTCAACAAATCATAAAGCACAAAGGCAAATAGGAAAACAAAACGGCAAATATGAAAACACTTCAACAAATCATAAAGCACAACGGCAAATAGGAAAACAAAACGGCAAATATGAAAACACTTCAACAAATCATAAAACACAGACAAGTAGGAAAACAAAACGGCAAATATGAAAATACTTCAACAAATCGCAAAACACAACGACATTAACTTCTACCGGAAAAGGTAGGGCCTATCTAGGAGAGGACGGACCCTAATGATTGGACAGACGTACTGTCTGTCTTTCGCACTCCCAAATCACCCACAATCCTATGTGCACGGCTTTGCCGGCTCGTTAAAAAAAAAAAACAATGGCGGACCTAAGCGGGACATCCATGGTTGGAGCGGCGTCGCTGATGGCACAAGTATCATTTAAATGTAAGTATATTTAGTGTTTGCAGTACATGTGTTATCACAGTTAATGTGTTAAATCAGTGTAAAGCTTAACGCTTTAATGCTGTTACAAATTGCTGTTATAATTAGGTAGATACACCCCGAGCTAACGTTAAGCTAACTGAACCTACCAACAAGCTAGCTAACATTTAGGCTGTTAGCTAGCTGGGTTGCTGTCTTTTATGCTATTTGAGTTCGTAAAGTTTAATGTCCGGTAGCATTTTCATCTCTTTTTTTATAAGCCGTTACTGTATATGTGTAACGTTAGCAGAGATTTAGAAATTGGTGTGTTTATCAGTTGTAGTTGCAGGATGGCTAGTATTATTCGGGGCACAGGGAAAGTAAAAATATATCTCTATTTGTACCAGTAAAAAGGCTCAAAATATCACCAAACTTCAACGAAAGCTAAAATGTGTAGTTTCCCATGTAACAAGTATAACGTTCCATTATAGCATTCATAACGGTAAATATCTTTCTTGTGTTTTCTGTCTTTTTAACAGGGGACTAAGGAACAAACGGTGGCTGCCCTAGCATCACCAGAAGGGAGAGATGAGGAGGAGAGGGGAAGCAATAGACAAACAGACAGAGGCCAAAGAGAGATGTTGAATAGATTATTTGCTATATTAGATATTGGCATTCTAAAAATAAATGCATTGAATGAACTGGTTTGTCTGTGTCATTAAGTTTTTGTGTGTGTATATAATATAAACAGTTTTTCAGTGTCTATTTTTCCATCAAATTATAACCTGGACACAGGAAACTTCTAACTGAATAATTATATTCAGATGCTAACTGTTTTAATAACTCGTTAGGTATACAAGCTCTAAAAAGACATTAACAAAACGTGTATCTTTATTATAACCTTTATTCAAACGTGACTTTATACTGTATACAAGTATAAAGCGGTGATCAGACTCAGCTGCCGATGATGGTGTTGCCTCAAGACTGCAGACAGAAGGAGAAAGCTTTAGGTTAGTCCAGTAGTTATCCAACCTGTCCTGGTAAGATTAGAATTGTATATATTTATATATAAAAGTATATTTAAGCATACTGTAACATGAAGGTACTTCATGTAACTGTGTAGTTTCTTCATGGTTTTAACTGACAACTGTTGACCATTTAACACGCTTACACTTAATTTATGTTACTCACCCTCATAGTTGTGTAGCTACGTAACTTGATATGTCCCACTTCAAAGCTTTCTCCCGTTTCCTGATGGGTGCAGGTGAAAGACCGTCGACCATTCTGTGCACATTATTGACATATACTAATAATAAAGCGATGGACGGCGGGGTTAAATAAACTTGGGTTACAGACCCATGGTTACAGAGGAGCCGGCCGCAACGGATGTTCTCACATAAAACGATCGCACCCTCAACGGGGCAGGGATCATTTCATTGGTCAACACTACACCTGGCATTCTATTGGTTGTGGAATTTTGATAGTGTTGTAACACAGAAAAATCCAAGCGCGCAGGAGAGATCCGAGAGCAGCAGATTTGCAAGCGCGCAGAATCAGTGCGAGGAGAAGGTTCAAAGCTGAGAGCAGGAAATCTGTCCACAGAACAACATATCTGAGTCCGAGCACAAAGTTTGAGCACAAGCAGAGCAAATCCCAGCGCGAGCATGACCATTTGAGTGTGAGAGCAAGGTTTTGAGGAAAATTATTACAAAATCTGAACGTAATATCAGTGAAAAATGTTCTCAAATTGAAAGAATGCGCTCTTGAATAAAGATAGGAATATAGTCAATGTTCTACCTCTGTTAGGAGCACATCAATCTCACAATCACTCAATTGTGTTTTTTCCCCATTTTTTTTGTTTCATGATTAGTCATCAAGGGCTTCTTTACAAGGCTGCTATATTCATTGATTTAACATGAATCTTATTAGGAGAAATATGGGACCACCTTGGGAGGAGCGTGAGGCTCGTGCACGAAGGTAACTTAAAATCAAAATTCTGACTTTTTGGCGCACAAAATCTTTCAGAATAGAATCTACGCACAGTTTTATAAATGAGGCCCCTGCTCTGGTCACCGAGGCTCTGCCAGCGTCTGTCTCCAATTTTAGCAGCAGCTGGTTTGACCACAGAGATACGAGTGTCGGACGGCAAGCTTGACTGCAGTCTATTTCTGTGATAGAAACACTGCAAGTTGCTACAGTTTGCTGCTCTGTTGCATCGCAGATTACTAAACACACCTGACTAAAGGAGACATTAGCTCAGACTTGCGGAGTACATATAGTTGGTGCTGTTCGAGTACGCATCACGTTCTCACCACAAACAAACCGCTCCAGAGTTCAGACATACAGAAGTGAGACATACAGAACCCATGAGACAATTAACATTACCTCGTTATGTTGATTAAAAAAGGTCATCATGGCAATATTACGTTTAAATAGAAATATATTTGCTGTTGCAAAGTATTTCTAGGATAAAGAGCTATATGTGTGTGTGTGTGTATGTGTGTGTGTATATATATATATATATATATATATATATATATATATATATATATATATATATATATATATATATATATATATATATTAATCCCAGTGACTCAGCACTACAGTAAGCATTGTTGGACAGAAGCTGTTTATTAACTGATAGGGAAGTGGGCAACACTTACATTTGGGAACTGGCAATATAGTTATGTCATTTAATAAAAGGCTGATGTCAGTTTGCAGATGTAGGACTGTTAAAGGTCCAATGTGTGGAAATTTTGCCCATCTAGCGTTGAGATCTTATATGGCAATCAACTCTCTCACGCCACGCAGTTCAAAGTAGCCTTCACACTTCAGAAAGCCAAGATGTCCTCCATGTCTTTATCCAGCTTTCCTTCCAGCGATCAGGTCCGTTTGTTGAGTCTTTTTTTCTGATGACACTGGTCTCTTGCTCTTTTCAATATTCTTTTCCTTTTTCTTAGCGAAGAATAAGACTCCTGTTCCTGAAATTTGGATTTTGAATATGTGTAGTCCTCCATGTTTGAAGTGACGATACCCATAGGCAGCATCTGTGAGTTTATCATGTGACAGCGAAAACGCGAAAGGCGGAGCAGAATATCCTGTATGCCCCTTACCTGCTAACGTATTTCAAGATGGCGCATGAATATGGAGCGTCTACCCCAGTTAATGTAAATGTAAAATTTCAAGCCAATTGGAATACTTGGAATTGATTTTTTGTGTTTGTGAACACAGATTTTGATAATGAAGAACTAAAAACGTTACACACTGGACCTTTAATGTTACCCCAGAGTCTGAATTAAACACCAAACATTGTGTAAAATGATTGCTTCCTTACAAGCCAAACTGTTTGTAATTTATATGAAAGTGTTTTGTCACTTGAGGCTGTCATATGCTTGCTTCAGATTCCCATACCACAGAGCTCCATTGATACTGGCATGCTTGTATCACTTTCATGTGCTTTCTCTTGATACCTTGCATAACTGACTATATGATATGGCTCCAAATGACTGGATCTTCTAACCGAATCCTGTATGTACACACTTACAATTCAAGTTGAGGTCATCATATGTTAAAAGGCCTTTTATTGTTGTGTTCAACTTCTTTACAAAAAGCTAAATCAGGACACAAAGGTGTACAGTAACTGTGACCAGTGCTTGTTTTACAACTTTATTATCCTGCGCTTATGTAGAAGTAAATGAAAAGAAGAAAAATTTGCTCACCCAATGTTACAGTGTGCTGCTGTGATTACCCAGTGCTTATTTATCAAGGAGCCCCCGCATAAGTGCTGACGCTGGGTTGTCTGTATGGACACAATGTATTTGATTGAATGTGGAACTGGTGCATATCCTCCGACTATACGTCCCTGTGCCAGCTCTTGACCTGCGACACACAGAGGGATATAAAGATGATCTTAGATTGGATTTGGAGAGAGAGCTAACACAGTTGTAACGTTATTACTGCAGCTCCAGCATCAGCGAGAACAATACAAGTCATAAAGGAAACGGCTGACTTCAGTGCACAGATGCTCCTGGCTCCTGGATCAATGAAAAACAATCTTATCTCCAAGGTTTAATGATTCACAGTGAGAATGAGTCTGACCACCATTACAGTATCTATCTGATGTAAACACAGTATTGCAGTCGTGTAAAGTAACTTAAGTACATTTACTTACTTTGCTGTGTTTAGGTACAAGTTTGAGGTACTTTTACTTTTTTGCTACTTTACTTTTACACCACTTCAATTCAGAGGGAAATACTGCCGGTATTTAGTCGCTTTCTGACCAAGTAGTTACAGGAACGTAGTTATAGGAAAAGTCCACTTCTAAACAGATCTACTAACTACTCTTCCCCAAAATCGGCGAAATAAAAGCCTGTTTTTTACGAGACCGGTCTGAGAGACCTCCAGCTTACAGCGGGGTCTCTGAGCATGAATGGCCGAGCGACGAGCTAGCGGCCCCGGCAGGCGCCTGCTGGCTGTCGCCTCACTTCATAGAGCTTCTCAACTCCGAAAACTTTGAAGCAAATTGTCAATTTGGCATCAATTTGCGCAAGACTGCCTATATTCAAAATCTAAACAGTTCATTTCTTGCCTAAAACGTTGTCAGAAGTGAATTTAGTAATGAATAAGATGGCGAAATGTTTTTAAAATTGTTCCGTTGTTGGTCTGTCTGTACCGGAAACCCAACCCTCGTTGACCTAGGTTCCTATGCTGAAAAGGGAACCGCGAGAAGACCCTGCCCTTAAGTAGGAGCTGAAAGAGTTATAGGAACTACGGCCAGAGGAACTTAAAAATCCCCAAATTGGTCCAGTCGGAACACGAGAAAAAAATGGTTCTAGGAATTTTATGTTCTAGGAACTGCAAAAATCCCTCCTGTGGGAAAGCGGCTTTAGTTACAGATTAAGATTTTACATACAAAGCATAGGGTGAGTTTATAAAATATGATGCACTCTCGCAGACTAAAGAATCCAATATTTACCACTGTTAATATGCAAAAATCCAATAATATCATGCATAATCTAACATTCACAAGGGCTATTTTTCTGAATTCTGAGTATCTTTACTTTTGCTGATTGTACTTTTATTTGAGTGAAATTTTCAATGCAGGACTTTTACTTGTAAAGGGCTTTTTTTAATCGCAGTATTGCTACATTTAATTAAGTAATGTTTGAAGACATTATAAAAGGCGCGGGAACTTTCTAGTCGCCTCTCCGTCAGCTCCGCTTGATTTATGCTCAATTGTCTATTTTACAATGTTGTGCTTTATTTGGCTGATTTTGGATGGCGTGACGATGGTGATGGCTGTATAGTCAGGAAATCAACCTGCCGACTGTGCTAACCTCCTGCCAATTCTGCTGGCCTAGTCCAAGAACTCTCTAGAACTAAAGAGCGCATTACAAGCTGCGCCACGGAACTGTAGCCTACAAACTTCCTGTCTCCCAAATGGGTGTGGCCTTGTTTGAAACATTGGAATGGGTGAAAGTTATATTTGCATAATTTATTAATTTTTTTTTTTTTCTGACATTAGATAGTAACACAGTTAAAAGACATATTAAGCTGTACGAAAATTTGTTTGTTTGGGCGTTCGCGAACATTAGTTCACATTAGCTGCATTATCTGTGTTGCCAGATCTCGTGAGAGTTTGGTCCTGAGACAGAAACATGTCTCAAACAGATTAAATTTTCTCTGGATGTGTCCGTCTGGAAAAAGGCCATTTTAGAGTCAGAATATTCTGGAGATATGTAACTTGTGAAAAATGGCTCCAATATTTGCTTTGGTGTCTGTCGGGCAAATGAATCGGTCATGATCTGTGTTCACGTTCACTTCTCCCATTGGAACCAATACACTAAGGACCTGCCGCTAGTCTCCTAAAGAGGCATGGCAGAAGTAAAGACCACTTGACACAGATACAGGAACTTACTCTGAGTTGGGGCATCTCCGTTCTAAAACGTCTCTGCCTAGGCTAGCTAGCCAGCTGGCCGGTCAAGTTTTCAATTGTAAACTTCAGAGTAAACATAGTGTGCCAATCTCACGGCCACATTGTGCTTTATGGTGAATCATGCACACGTTTGAGGAGCTGATGGGATTATATTTCACTGTAACTCGTACGATTTCATGTGACAAATAAGAATTGATTGATTGATTGATTGTAAAGGATTTCAATACATCTTCTTCCACCTCTGCTAAATAAAGATTCATACTGTATACTGTTAGTCAGTTTGGTTGAACTTAGTCTCACTTTGCCAGACCTTACTCCACTGCGCTGCGAAGGAGGGTCTGGCTAGTCCACAGCATTCCAGGATGGGAGAAAAACATGCTCTGGTTTACTGGCATTTCTTTAAACCAATCACAATTGTCATGGGTGGCGCTAAGCGCCGGAAAGAGCCACGCTGCCTCTGCAAAATAGCCTCGAGAAGGAACTTGTTTTGGTGGAACATGTGTATGTTCAAATGTTGTTTCAGTTGTCCAACAGAAAACTCAGATTGGACAGATAGTCTAGATAGCTGTCTGGATTTACCCTGCAGAGATCTGAAGAGCAGTTAACCATAGTCCTCATAAATCCACCGGAGTTTAGAACACAAAGAAAGGGGAAGGAAATGGACATTCGGCCGAAAAGGATTTTCCAGCGGCAAAGGAGTAATCCCGGGAAGTGAAAACGTCGTGGATATACCGTAGACTAGGTTAAACTAGCTCTAACCCTAACGGAGAGAGCACTTGGGGGACTCATGACATCAGTGTTTCTAGAATCCTGGCCCTGAGAGTAAATACACTGTAAACGTTTAAAACGTTCTGCCTAAAACTCAATTGTCCGTCACAGCGACTGAGAGACATTACTGTCCTCGATATTGATCCCGGGCTATAATTAGCAGCAGTGGTGTGAGTCAAGAGCAAAATAGTAACTCTATACAGCATAATGCACATGGCATGGATTGTGTGTGTGTGATATAAACACACACGCAGACATACATACAGGTGCATTAGAAAGTGTTATGTAAGGACCTTGAAACTGAAGCTTGAACAAAGTGTCTCCTATTGTGTGTAATGTGGGCTAAAACTGATGGTTACTGCCCACACTGCTGAACTGTGCATTGTAGCAAGTCAACTATATGCTATTCACTGCTTACTGCTAATGTAGTTAGCTGGCATTCATAAAAATAAATCAACTTTTTTTTCCATATTATCACAAGCTAAAGTTAGTTAAAGTGTATCAGTCTCCAGCATTGTCCATTGTATAACGGTATTGTTCAGTCCCAGATGCTAGACCCTTTTAATAGTCTACTTTCACGTTTTATCTTTGCAATATAATTGCCAGGCACAAAAGTGTGTGTCGGCCATAAGTTGTTCGCCTTCATCTGTTCTTTCTGAGGTGTCAAATGCTTTTGGTGAATAAAAGTGGTGGTCAAAAAAAATATCTCAAAAAGATATCTTTGATGGACCAAGTAACAATGCACATGTTCCAGGAATTTTAACTTTCGGTTATTAGTTTTAAATGAAACCTTAAAATGTAAACAAGATCAGCAAATTATCCAATCAGGTGTATTAACAGTGTTTAGCTTTTCATCACAGAAGTGACATTACAAAGGACTTTACATAGGTGAGCGTGACTAGACATTTTAATACTGAAATGTTCTCACCTTTTTATTTTAAGTACAATCTATGCCAAGTCTGCCCTTCTCCTATTACTCTGCTGTGATTTATGATTTATTTAAAGCAGTGAGAAGCTCACTTTCTTGTCAAAAGTCCGTCTCAACTTTTAAAACATTGATAGAAGGGATGTTAATAACATATTAGATACACATGCAGCCCAGAAACTGTCAGTATGCATCCCAATTCCTGTCACTGAAACCCAGAAGCTTAACTTCACTTAAAGCCCTTTCATGCATAAATAAACAGTAAATTCAAGATAAAAAAGCGTACTTACAGTTTACAGCCAGGACTTCAAACAGTATACAAAGAAATAAAGATGGCAGGTCCATAGTGAGACAATGGGAAGAGCAGTGTGAGTGAGGCTACGTGCTACTCGTCTAATCTTAACAGGAGGACATTGCACCTGCACTCTCAGGTTTCTTATAGTTCTTATTTCCGTCTCCATGGTCACCTCCTTGTCCTGGACCAATATATAATTGAAGCTTACAGAGCACAGCCCATTTTCTCACCTCTTCCTTGACCTACTAGAGCTGTCCGATACAATTAAATAATCACCCAGTTTACTGTCGCACAAAAGGCGAAGCATACACTCACCGGCTACATAATTAGGTACACCTGTACAATGTAATGCTAACCAATGCAACAGCTCTGCCATGAATTCTACTTTTACGAATATTATAATTTTCCAGTTTTTTGTTGACCCTGTCAGAGACGTAATAATTCTACCTTATGTTAATGTTTGAGGTCGTAGTGGGTGCTGGTGTTGTACCGGAATGCATTATATTGGAAGATGTTTCTAATATTCTGTCCCTCTCATGTATCCAAATAGTGTGGACAAACTATATGAAACACCTCTCAATATAATGCACTCCAGTTGAACACCTCTGCAAATTTGTTTTGTAAAGGTAGAATTTAAGGCAGAGCTGTTGTAATGGATCCCATTAGGTTTTACAAGTATACCTAATGAAGTGGCCGGTGTACAGTCTTGTAAAGGGTACTTGAAAGCAATACTTCAGTAAAAGTACCTTAAAGTGAATTACCTTAAAAACTATATATGTATATGTCAATTCCAATAATTGACATATTGCAGCTTATAATTGAAGCTCCTAAAATGGATAAAACTGGTCCTAAATGAAAGGAGAAACAGTGTCTCTGCAGCTCTTCATCACTGCAATGTTACCGTCTCCCCTCACTGATTTCTCCAGAAAGGATTAAGGAGGTTTTTCACTGATGACAAGTAGTAAAAGCTTTTGTATTCGACCAGGTCCAGCCAGCGCTACTGCTCCGCATCTATTCTAGGGCCAGGTGTCATTAAAAATGGAACAGAGCTCAGGCACGTCTCATCACTACTACCATTCCTCTATGGAGTTCCTGACCTCAGCTGGCAAATAGCCCTCTCTGTTGCCCTCTCTGCTACTGATAGCTACAGCCGTGCTCACGCATCCCCTGAGTGCTGACCACTGCCTTTTTTCCGCATGACCCACTCCTCAGTCCAAGTGCTGTCATCATCGCACATAATTGCCAGCTCCCTGTTCTCACATTCATCTGTCTGGCACTGGAATGAAAAGTCCTCGCTATGTCACAAACCACAATGCTCCAATCCCTAAACTCTCTTCTTTGTATAATTCCCGTCTCATTATCTATACAGGCTTTTCTTGTTTTGTTAAGTTAAAAGGGTTTTAAAGTCTATCCCGAACAGCAGTGGTGGAATGTAACTAATTACATTTACTCAAGTACTGTGCTTAAGTACAAATGTTGAGGTACTTGTACTTGAGTCTTTTCTTTTCACGCCACTTTCTACTTCTACTCTGCTACATCTCAGAGAGAAATATTGTACTTTTTACTCCACTACTTTAATCTGACATCTTTAGTTACTAGTTACTTTACAAATTAGGATTTTTGCACACAAAACACATGTAGTTTATAAAATACAATGTGTTATTATAATTTAAACTACTCAACAATAATAGGCCTACAAGTCCAGCAGAAATGATAAGCCCATTAAACACTTAGTTGATTGACAGAACTGTTTGGATTGTTTCCAGTTTCTAAAATGTGAGGATTTTTCTGCAGTGAGTACTTTTACTTTTAAGACTTTAAGTACTTTTACTCAAATAACATTGTAACTGCAGGACTTTTACTTTTACAGTATTTTTACAGTTTGGTATTAGTACTTTTACTTAAGTAAAGGATCTGAATACTTCTTCACACACAGCTGCCAAGCAGCAGTATTTGATTTTATTACATCTATAAGACTTGACAGAGATTATAAACAAAGCTCCTCCTGAATGATTTTAAATGTACTCCAAGATGGCAAATAGTCTTCGTCGTTTTTAATAACTGACATTACAAAAGAAAAAGTAGAAAAGACTTAAAAAAAGAACTAATTCATAATACTGTAACAACATGTTTCAGTGGATGTGCTGTAGATCCTGAGATAATCTTGGTTTTCAGTCTTTAGACTGGTGTGACACTGATGTCTTATGTGTGCCAGTATCGCTGTCATCACATTTCTGCAGCACCAATGACTCAGCACTGGCTTCCTGATGCATTTCCTTCTTGGAAAAAGGTCTTGAGTTAAAAAAATATATTCAGCTAGTCAAAGGGGAATTCCTATTATGTATAAATACAGTAGATAATTTTACTGGATCTCAAAATATAGGGTGGTATACAGTAATACAGAAGAAGTTAATAAAAAAAAAGCATTTAACCTGCATACATAATTTTGTCAGTAGTAGTAGACTAGTTTCCGTCCAATCAAAAGCAATCAACAGGATGTCCCTGTAACACAAGCTGTAACTGTTAGCTAACTTCTAAAAAGAACAGTTTTGGGGGATAAACAATAAATTGCACTTACCTGCCAACCCTTTTAAACGTAGGCGTGACTTTGTTTTATTTTAATATATGTACAGTTCATAGGTACAACGGTGGATAAATTCACAGATAAAAGTATTCATGCAGTTTAGAATGTGTCAGAAACATTTGATCATCAGCATGATTAGTAATTTGAGAGATTGTTATTTTTGTTTAATTTAAAGTCTTTTCAGTTTACATCATTATTAACCAGCGTTTTCATCAGGTCAGATATGTTAACCAAATTCCATATAGGCAGCAAATCTACGTTCCCAGGGTTGTATGTTCCCCAGCTCAATATCCTCTTGATATGGCTGATTAACAAAACCTTTCAAAGGGTTTTATGTTCTCAGCAATGCTTTTTTCCCTAGGCCAAATGGCCAATGTATTTTCCCTTGGGTCAGATGTATGATATCGCCCACCCTACTAGCCTACTGATGCTATACTCCTTGAAACCGGACAGACAGTTTTCCTGACTTTAGACATTGATATCTCCACAGTGGCTGTCTAGCATTCCGGTGGGAGAAAAACGTGCTCCGGTTTATTGGCATTTCTTTAAACCAATTACAATTGTCTTGGGCTGTGCTAAGTGCCAGTCGGAGCAACGGTGTCGCTGCAAAATAAAGGAACTTAAATTGAACCCCAAAACCCCAGGTGTATTGCTGTGGATTGTTCAGGTTCTTTAGTTTACCAAATACCTTCATATCCCAAAGTGCACGTAGAAAACAAGAGCTTAGAAACAGACATAATACATGAGAACACTTGAGCTTTGTTATGTAGTAGGTCAGTTGCATTGTTGCAGCGTGAGATGCTCACAGCACAAAACAAGACCAAAAGATAGTTTAAACAAAAAGATTTGAACAAAGGTCCAGTTACTCTATAAAAGGCCACTGGAGAGCATTGGTCCCACAGTTGGAGATGCTCTGAAGGTTTGTACAGGTAAGTAGAAGGTCATTCCAAACCTCTTCATCCAAAATTAATGATTCATATTCAGGGAACTGCTCAGATTCCAGGGTAAGATGTGTTTTTTTTAACAACATATATCCAGCTTTTTTGTGTCATGTATCTTAAAATTGTATGATAGATAGATAGATAGATAGATCGATAGATAGATAGATAGATAGATAGATCTCATCTCAATTTAGTTCTTAATTTAAATATTAAGTTCAAAATGATGGTGATTCAGTAGAGTAGACGGTTACCAATCAGTAATAAGGTTTAGCCATTGATTTCAGAAGAAGGTTGTGAACTTTTTGTCATTAATTAGTGTCACTTCAGTAACTATGTAATCTATGAACATTTCAAAGAAGAAATTATGCAGCAAATTTGTGCTTGTGTACAGCCTAACCATAATTTGAGACAATGAAATCATTTTCTTCAATTTCACACAAACGTAATTGGATTTCATCAGGATTGTCAGGGTATTTAAATGAATTGGCACATTATATAGAAGCTTCTAAAAGTCGTGTTTCTGCATTACAGATGATAAGTCAAAATATGGCTCCGCTGCCAGGCGCTGCTAATGTGCTGTTGCTTTTGGCCTTTTCTTTATCAGGTAAGTTCCTCAATCACAAAAATGTTATTCCTGTGTGCATAATAACATGTATAAAATCCTACTAAAGATGTAGAACCACATTGACAGAGATTGAACACTGGCTGACATGAGGGTGAAAACAAGAAATGTTTGTATATATCAGGAGTAACTGATATAGTAAATCTTTGCTGACGTGGCCTCCAACCACTCTGATTATGAAGACCACAGAGCATTAAATATGAAATAAATAAATAAATAAAAAGCCCTCACACGGCACCTATTCTTTTTACTGTCTACAGGGACGTCTCCACAGAGGATCATAGGGGGTCAGGAGGTCCTGCCTTACTCGATCAAATACCAGGCCTCCCTGCAGTTCAGTGATACCAAGCAACACTACTGTGGAGGAACCTTAGTGCACCCTGAGTGGGTGGTGTCTGCTGCCCACTGCTGGAGGCCGTAAGAACTGTTGATATTTTTTAAAGG